>NW_026020083.1:0-6024 GCF_900185275.1 Solanum verrucosum | reverse complement strand
GAGAATTGACAATGGCGAACATCAAGAGAGGTAGAAGCAGACCGAAGAAGTACATGACATGACACATCTTAAGCTTATCGAGGATATGATATTAGATAAAGAGTCTGGAGGTTATGGATTAAATTAGAAGGTTTGGCTGCGTTGTTGAGTGTTAGGCTTGGTGACCTCCTTTCTTATCTACGTTATTAACATCTAATTGTATTGCTCTTATTATTTTTGTATTTCCTTTTTCAAATTGCAGGGATATATATATATATCCATTAATTCAGTAGTCTTTAAAGCGGGCGCACAAAAGATGAGAGACGGATCCGGTTCCTCTCCCTTCCCTCCATTTTCTCTAAGTTCTTGCTTTTCTACCCGCAAGATGAAAGTTCGAATCTTATATTTCTTTAGGGAACTTCATCTCAAGAATGTTTCTTCTTCTTACCACCCCATTCATCAAACCTTGAGTTCAAATCAAGAAACTTTTAGTGCATAATTCATCCATCCATATGTTATCATCATAATATTCAAGACTATCACTATAACCACTTCATGAAATTCAAGGTAACCAACTCATCTAATAGCCTTTAGCTTTCCTAACTTTTTAAAAGCTAAAGTTCTCAAGGAATACTCTAAGAGACAAACCAAGACTTTTCATCTGATTATTGCATACAATAGATCCTTGACATCCCTCTATTTTTATAATCATAGGTAGAATGAGCATACCATAATCTTGTCAATAACGGACAATTATTTTCCCATCTAAAACTATCATTTAATGCTATCAACAACATGGACTTTGAATCCCTCATGGGTCCTTGTATGGAAGCTAAATGATCGACAAGGTGTATACGATAGGTTTCGACAACCTTTGTACACCATCATTCTATCATTCTATCTACTCATTGGCATCGTAGCCATGATATGTGTTGTGTGTAACTTGTTTTATATTTTAATACTATAAAAAGCATATTAAATTTTCAAGAGCTATATTATAGAGCATGAATGCATGCAAATATTGGATGGAGCTCCTCTCTATGTTTCTCAAATTCTTATTTAATAGAATACATGTAACACAAGTTAGAATTAATGGTAATATTATTAAATTAAGGGCATATTGGGTGAGCCGAGTCCAATAGCGACGGCTTACTAATTTTTCTTTGTTCTTAACCTGTGTCTGTTATCCGTATTACCAAGTGATTTTCCAACATGCCTTAAAGTCTTTAACTATTCTTTCGAAGATTTGAGATGTATTTCTACATTTAAAAAAATATAAATTTAAAAAAGACTAATAGAGTCCTTTGTCCGTCGCTTTTTGTAATTTTAAAAGAGTGAAAATCAAAAAAAGCGAAGGACGGTGTCGCGTTATTAAAAAATGATAATTTAAAATTATCACAAAATGATGATGTCCCGCTTTATTAGATGTTGTACGTTTGCTTTGTGAAATCGTCGAGCAAAAAAGCGACGAACTGGACTGCATCGCTTTTCCGTCAATTTTGAACAATAAAGCAACACAATCCATCATTTTTTTCTGTCTTTTTCACTATTTTTTAGTAGCATATATATCATGTGAAAATTAAATTTTCTCATGAAATTTAAAATTTTCTAATTAAATATTATGTTCGATTAAAAAATATTTTTTATATTTATACACACATTTAATTTTAGACAATTATGTTAGAAAGTTTTTTATATATCTGAAACTTCATGCCAAGTCAAATAAAAATATATAAAATAAAATGAGCGTAATATATTGAGGCTTTTTTTTTTTTAGAATTAGCTTTAGGCCACATACTCCATTGAGCCGCCCCTAACTTGGAGTAGTTTTGTAGAAATGTCTTTGATCACCAGAATATTTAATACTATAAAAGCATATTAAATTGGATGCAATAGCTATATTATAGAACATGAATGCATGCAAACTATTGGATCGAGCTCCTTTCTAATTTTTCTCAAATTCTTATTTAAATTGAATACATGTAATATAAATTAAAATTATTGGTAATATAATTAAATTAGGGGCACATTGGAGGTGAGCCGAGTCCAATAGCGATGGCTAGTACTAATTTTTTTTTGTTTCTTAACCCGTGTTCATTATCCGTATTAGAGTTTGTCTATTTTGCATTCACACCACATAGAACCCTATTAAGAGGGAAGCGCTCTTTATCAAGAATTTTTCCATACTCAGAGCTCAAACCCAAGATCCATTTCCTTTGGTGGTGGCTAATACTAATTACTACTACAGTAGTACTACTTAATGCTTGCTTGACATTTTCAACATGCAACTATTCATGCATGACCAAATAATCAACATGAGCAGACAATAATTGACTAAGTTTATATATGCTACTAATCTAATATTTAAGTTGAAGTTATAATATATCTAATTGTTTTCAATTGCAACAGTAGTATAAATACCCGTGGTTAGATGGTTAGTAGCACATCAAGCGTGCTTGGTCACAACTAAGTCCCTATTCAATTGTTTTATTTGGGACGGAAAGAAAAAGATTTGCCTTTTGCGGGAAGAATCGCTCGAAATCTTAAGAATTATAAACTACTTAATTAATTTATATGGCTTCCAAAAAAAGGCACCCCTCAATTGCCCATTTCCTATCACTGAATCTCGTCTTGTTTGCTCTTGTAAGTGGAACCAATGACACTGGAAATTGCGGAGGACAACAAACGTGCTCAATAGATACTTTGAAACTTGGTGTGTGTGCTAATATACTTAATTTGGTGAATGTAATAGTCGAGTCTCCACCAACTTATGGGATTTATGTAAATCATACATTTTATTCTTATCAAACATTTTAGGAATTCTTTATTTTTAAAATAATTAAACTCAATTTACAACGAATAAAGTACTTGATCCGCCTTCAAATTTAATTTGTAAAGCCAAATTAAAACAGTTGACTATAACCCAAAATTAATAGGTTTATCAGTAAATAAAAGCTTTACATATCAAGATAGACACTTAATTATAACCTTATATTTCAAATTCAACAAATAAGATTAATTAAAAATACAACTACTAACGAATTATATATCAAAATATAGTTAAATAACATAATTAAAACAAAACACAATGTAACAAAGAAAAAATAAAAGAAAAGGGGCAAATCTTGATTACTCCTATACGGATAGTAAAGGAGTCCTAGAATCTGAAGAAATCCAAAGAACACGTATTAAATTATAAGAGTTTCAAGATCAAAGCTATAATTTTTTTCAATTTAAAATACTAAATACAGTATTAGAGTTTAAACCTGTTGCAGATAATTAAAATTTAATAGTTTTACTGTAATTTATTTAAATTTTAAGTATTGAATAATAATTAGGCAAATGATCTAATGAACCCTTATATTTGTACGGGTTTGTATTATGGACCCTTCTACTTAACTCCTTTATCAATTGAACCCTTAAACTCAATCAAAAGAAGATTTTTAAACCCTCCTACATGTGTGTCGTTCACTGTCTCTTAAACAGATGACATGTCAAATCCGCGTCGTTGAAATAAATAACATGTTATCAATATATTCATTAACTATTTTTTAAAATTATTAATTAAAAATATTAAATAATAGGTTAAATAATCTTTTAACTCAATATTTTTAATTAAATAAAATATTTTTTTAACTCCACACATTGATAACCTAAGCACCCGCCATTTTCCTCCTCTTCTCCTCTCCCTTCCCATCGTGAAACAGCCATCGCCACAAAGTACAACAATTTGTAGAAAATAATTACAAAAATACAAAAAAGGCCCTGTGATAAGCAGGCATGTTGACGGGGAGGAGCTTGCTTTGTGCAAACTCCCCCTTATATAATAAGAGAATATATAATATATAAGAAAACATATAGGTGAGTGGGGGTGAATTTACGGGGGCCATAGGTATTTGTTAGAATTTTTGGTAAAAAAAATATAATATATATATATATATATAGAGAGAGAGAGAGAGAGTTTGGCATTGTTTGGGAGGCAAAACCACTTGCCTTGAAAAAAATTATTTTTTTTTAAAATCATAGTGTTTGGGCTTGATCAGTAAAATACTTCCAATTGGAAAACATAATCAGTTTTTCTGTTATTAGAAAAAAGCTAAAAATTTCTACTTCTTAAAAAAACGAAGCAGAAATTATTTTCTTCAAGATCAAACTATCCTTTCCATATACATTTACCAATATATATCTTATATTTATTTATTTGGTGAATTTTCGTATGTAGTCATTTAATTTGTGGAATGTTTTAAGTTTATTTTGCTTGATATTTTTTAATAATATTTAAATTATTATGTTAATTTATATTAATAGTTAATATATTTTTTATTTATCTTTATATAATATTGATGAATTATATATATTATATAATAGGTGGATGAAGGTAGTTCTGTACCATTTTCAATAGTTCAAGGGTATTTTAGACCATTTTCCATACTTTTAATATAGTATAGATGGTCATTACACTTCAACATGGTATCATAGCAGACATAAGTCGTGTGATCGAATCTCACCGCTATCCATATCACCAAGATTTCCACGTGTTTGGGCCATGAAAGAGAAATCAGACCCGACACGTAAGGGCGGCTGTTGAGAATACAATTAAATAATAAAGTATGATCTCTCCAAACATGTTAAGTTTTTTAAATAAGATCGATGTCACACACCTTCAACACATTGGAGGTGAGCCGAGTCCAATCGTAGCTAGCTAGTACTCCCTATCCCTATTTACTTGTCAAATTTTGACCAACACACTTTTTACGAAAATAATGATTGATATATTGATCTTATCATTTTACCATATGATAGGGTGCCAAACATATATCTAACATTCATGCATTACCAATTAATCAACAGCAGACAATAATTGACTTTGCATATGCTACTAATCTAGTATTTAATTTGAAGTAATAATATCTATCGTACATTTACTATTAAGTGCAACAGTTGGCCTTGTTATAATTTAGTATAAATACCCATCGTCAGAAGTTAGTAACACATCATCTTGAAATTATAAACTCCTTAATTAATATATATTCTCTACATTTGAACATGGCTTCCAAAACAAGTCACCCCTCAATTGCCCTTTTCCTATCATTGAATCTCGTCTTGTTTGCTCTTGTAAGTGGAACCAATGATACTGGAAATTGCGGAGGACAACAAACGTGCTCAATAGATACTTTGAAACTTGGTGTGTGTGCTAATATACTTCATTTGGTGAATGTAGTAGTCGGGTCTCCACCAACTATGCCATGCTGCAGTTTGATCCAGGGACTGACGGACCTAGAGGCCGCGGTTTGCTTGTGCACAGCCATAAGAGCAAATGTGCTGGGAATTAATTTGAATGTACCACTCTCTCTAAGCCTCATACTAAACAGTTGTGGAAAGAATCCTCCTACTGGCTTCACTTGTTAAACTACCCTCTACTTTGCCTCATTATGCTTAATTGCCAATGGTTAATAAATAAATAAATGTCTCGTCGTGCTTATGAAATTATGCACGTACGAACCTTTTTTAATAATTTAAATAAGTGAACTTTGCATATGCAAGTTCCTCAACCTGTTTCTCATCTTCTCAATAAATAAAACTAGTCTTTATTACCTCTCCATGCTCTTCGTATAATTAAATTGATACTATTATAAACTCTACTTTTGAAGAAGCCATTGGTGTCCTGCTTAGATATTTTTTTATTTTATTGTTTACTATCATTTAAATAGCATTTATCATGTGTAATAATGCTTAATTTTCAACTGCCCTACTATTAACACGTGTTATTTATCAGCATATTTTATGTTATTATTTAAAAATTATGTCTAATAGGAGTTTAGTTTTAGCATGCCTATGCTATTATAATAACTTGATGCCATACCTCTAATAATTTAACCTCATTTAGCATCCTGCATATGGGATCGAATAAGCTCATCATAGCAGCCATTTAGATATTGCACCATGTCAATTACTAAATTTGTTAAATTATATGTTTAATTATTATTTTGTGCTAGCATGTAATTTAGTTTCTGCATTAAAATATTTTGTCTTACTATTGTCACC